>NC_133620.1:224948029-224968029 GCF_048593235.1 Sminthopsis crassicaudata
CATTTATAAGGAAGCAAAACTAGATGGAGAAAATAATAGTAGCCAGGGTAGAATGGAAAGTTTATAATAGAATAGAGTAAAAGATAAATAAAGCTCTTAATGACACTACTTCAAAAGCCTTTTTAACTGATCTCCCTTTCTCCAATCTATCCCTCGCTCTCATTCATCTTTCATTCACTATCAAAATAGTTTTACTAATGCATTAATTGATAGATCCTTCATTGGATTATTGTTAATAAATGTGTATTAGAACTGATTTCAGTATCACATATTTCAAATATTTTATAAAAAGGAAACTGATGCTCAGAAAAGTGATAGATGGTCCCAAAGCTGGTCAGTAGAGGAACTAGGACTTGTCTTTGGTCTCCAGACTCCCATTCGTTGATTTTCATCATATCATATCATACCTTTATGTCAAACCATTTATTAGCTCAAGTAAAAATACTAACTGAATGGCAATTCAAGGGATGCCATAATTTGACCCCAGTTATGATTATACTCCTCTCCTTTATAACTCTATATTCATCAAAATAGGATATGTGATTCAATTGTTTTTGGACTCTTCAAGATGTCATAGGGTTTTCGTGGAAAAGATACTGGTCATTTTCTTTTCAGTTTATTTTACAGACAAAGAAACTGAGGCAAACAGGATTTAAAAAGTAGTTCAAAACTGAGGTCAAATTTGAACTCAGAAAGTGAGTGTTCTTCACTGCAAGTCCAATGCTCTATCCATTGCAGCATCTAGCCCTAAAACAGAACTAACTCCCTAATCTCAAGATGTCCTTTCTAACTTTTTTGCATTTTTACATTTCCCCAGTCCTGAAGTGCACTCCTTTCTTGTTTTTGTTGACAGTTTCCTATAAGTCTTAATTAAGGTATCTCCACTTCAAATTTTTTAGCTTAAAAGGGATACTACTACTGAATTATTTTCATCCCTTTTCTCTGTATTTTTAACCTCACTACCACAAATCTTATTCCCTATTAGACTGTGGGAAAAGACCTACCTGTTATTTTACCTTTATTATCCACACCATCCCACACTGTCTTACATACAGTAGCCGCTTCACAGATCTTTGTTGATATAAACATATTTGAATCCAAAACAATTTATTTATGTCAATAGTGATATTATAAGAAGTGATGGATGCATGACCCAAAAATTTCTAACCTCTCACTAATTTCTAGAAAGTCTTTTCCCTTGAAAGAAATTGATTTTGAAATTAATTCTTGTGAAAGTCTCCCTCTGTCTCTAATCTTTTCTCTGGGTTTCTCTCTCTTTATGACTGTCCCTTTCTGTCCCTCTGTCTCTGTTAGTTTTTCTGTCTCTGTCCCTCTTTCTCTGTCATTGTTCCTCTGTTTCTGTTTTTGTCTCTCTGTCTCTAGCTCTCACCTTCTTTTTTTCTTTCCCTCTCCTTTCTCCCTTCCTCTATTCTTCTCTCTCTTCCTACTCCTTTGCATTCTCTCTTTCTTCCATGAAAGATAGAAATACCATTCTTAAGAAATAGAAGTAACTATAACAAGTAAGATAGCAGGAGGTTTTAATTTCAAGAAAAATATTTATTCAAAATACGGAAAGGTCCTGATGCTTCAAGTGGAAGTCATCATTCTATAAATTAAATATAATCACGACCAAGTATGACAAATGCAAGTTCTATGGTAATAAAAAGTAAAATAAATTAATAAATTCTATAGGAAACAATAATACTGTGATCTAAGAGTGGGTTCACAAATAGCATTGTAACGAGAAGGGGACTTTCTTTTATTGAATTTGTTGAGAAACAGAAGAGAGATGCAATGCTTTGCCTAAGATAGTTCATTAGTGCTTATCAATGATATAAATTAAGTGTTGGCATAGTGGCCATGGTGGAAAATGAAACATTAAGTCAGCAAGGGAAAATTTTCAGGTATCCTTAGTGGCTATTCTATTTTGGTGTTTTGACTAGTACCAAATAATAGCAGCTACTGGTACACAAAGTGCAGGTTGGTTTTTCTACTTAATAGAAGGCAAAATGGCAGGTAGAATATCTTCCTGATCTCCACATTATCAAGGAGAAGGAAGTATTATTTGAAAGAATAGGGGAAGCACATTATAGACTCAAAGAATTCATAGATTTAAAACTGAAAAGAATAAAATCAGAGAAGAAAAATAATCTGGAGGCAGAGGAGAGTGCTAACATGTGTTAAGAAATTAGGGAATATTGGAAAAGGACTAAAAAGAATAAAAATCTGCATAATAACTTCCAAGATATTTCTGTAAGATAGAAATATATTTTCTTAGAAGGGAGCATATTCTTCATTGATAAATGATGAGTGCCCACAGGTGTCAGTAGGAAAGGTGTTTTCCAGTACTAGGAAGAAGGAAAAGAAATGAATCATTATGGGTAGTGACTCCCTGCTAAGGGTTATTTCTGAAGTCCTATGTTACACTGATGTTGTAAGTAGAGGGTCAGAACTCTTCCTGATGCGTATATGCAGTCTCTTGATCCTTGTCAAATCTAAAGACTACTACCCTATTGTTTTTGACTTGTCTTAGGACAAATTATGCCAAATGAAGTACTGATAGAGATTATGAAGTTCTGAACAAGATTCTGAAGAAGTTAGGAGCACAGGCAGAGTCTTCACTATTGCTACCAATTGAACATAAAAATGTTAGCAAGAAAAAGCAGGTTTAAGAGGCTAACACTTGATTTAGAACATCATGTCTTAGAGGAAATTTTGAATTTCTGTCCAGTCTTTTCAGTTGTCTCTGATTCTTTGTGATCCCATTTGGTGTTGTCTTGGCAAAGAAACTGCAGTGATTTACCATCTCCTTCTCCAGCTCATTTTACAGATGAGGAAATTGAGGCAAACAGGGTTAAGTAACTTGCCTCATGTTACACAGCTAGTGTCTGAGGTCATATTTGAACCAGGATCTTCCTGACTCCAGTCCCAGCTTCTTATTCACTGTGCCTCCTACTTGCTCCTATACTGTGGTATAAAATATAGGAATTAGTGGTTTCAATAAAACTCCTAGAGACTCCTTCCCCAGCTATCAGTTCAGTTAATGAGGCTGTGCTAGAAGGCAACTTCAATTTTCATCCTCTGAACTCGGAAGAAAAAAAAGAAAAGAGTGAACCTTTCCCAATTTGGCACTTTTAAAGATGCAGCCTATTCCAGATATGCTTAATCTGTGGAGGCAATTCCTACCAACATTGTAGAAGAACATGCAGAAACAGAGTACCTCCATATTAGGCAATATGGACAAGTTCCAAGGCCCCATGACACTTTGTATAGACTTTTATGTTTATGTATATATTTTTGTGATGTGCTGTTCCCCCAGAAGAATGTAAGTTCTTTTAGGGCACAGACTATTTACTTTCTTGTCTTTATATCCCAGAATATTTTCCCATAAGTGCTTAACAAATGTTTGTTGAATTGAATTGTTGACTTTTCCTCTTTTCTTCTATTTTGGTAAGTTATTTTTTTATTTCAAAAGTACCTAGAAAACATGGCAATTCAGCTAGATCCTGAAAAAAATCATATGTATATATATATGTATATATATGTCTTACAGAGCAATGCCATATGTGTGTGTGTATAATTATAGAGCAATGCCTTCCAGCAATTGTAAACTGGATTTTCTATTACCAAAGAATAAGCTGATTCTTATTAGTTACCAATAAATTAACATTTTCCACAGAAACCTGCCAATTTGTCATTGATCAGCGGTTTTTCAGTCTTGTCTAATTTTTTGTGATCCTATTTGTGGTTTTCTTCTCCAGCTCATTTTACAAACAAGGAAACTAAGGCAAAAAGGCCTAAATGACATTTGCAGGATCACACAAGTAGTAAATGTCTGAACCCTGATTTGAATTCAGGAAGAAGAGTCCCATAATCCACTATACCACATAATTGCCCAGATAGCTGATGAATGCCCAAAACAGTCATAGTGGTTGACAATTGTAGTGTCTTGGCCATTTGGCATGCCTAAGCCATAGGGCATCCTGGAAACCTACCATTAGCCATCAATGATTAGAAAATATCAAATAGATTCTTTGCTTTAAGCATTTTAAAACTATCATGAAAAAAAGGAATATCCTTCTTCTTGGCCCCATATTATCTAAATAAGTAAAATAAGAAATAGATTTGATTCAGTAAAAGGAAAATCTCCTAATAATCCAAAAATGGAATGGACAACTTATAGAGTCCGTGCTTCCCCCTCATTGGAGCTCTTTGAATAGAGACAGGATCACCATTTGCCATATAAATCATTGAGGAATTTTCCAACTAATGAAAAAGTAGATAACATCTCAAAGTCTCTCCAACTCTTGAAATTCTGTAATTCTGCAGACATGGCAGTAATTAAAAATGGAATTGTGGGAGATGAAGGAAGAGAGAAGTTAGAGATGATCCTGATGTTTCAAGCATTTGTGTCCAGATGAATGATGGAAAGAACAGCAGTCAAGAGGAGGAACAGGTTTGGGGAAAGTTATTAAGTTCACTTCAGAGATAGTCAATATTCTCCATCAGTGATTGCCTCTGGGAAATTTAGTAGGTCTAGATATCTAGATATCTACAGATTCAGTGAAAGGTTCCTAACTCTCATACAAGCATGTATATTTTGGGTAGAGAACAATGTTTACTCTACTTCATTAAAAGTGAACACACAACCTAGAGAACTCATAGTAACTTATGAATAGTTGATAAAATTCTCATTTTCTCTCCAAGTGAGTCCCACTTTCCTCCAAGAGCCTCTACTATCCTCCTGGCTTATAGCACCACCTTGTGATTAGAATTAAAAAAAAAAAAAAACAAATTTGGTTTTGCTAGAGTTCAAATGTAGCCTCAGACATTTAACGTGTATTACCTGTATGACCTTCAGCAAATCACTTAATCCCAATTGATTTGACAAAAAAAAAAAAAATGTCAAAATATGTATCATTTTGTTCCTCATTTTGTACTTTAAAGTGTTCTAACTCTGGTAGTCAATTTTTCAGTGGTCATCTAGTCTCTGCTTTAAGCTCTCTAAATTCTTTGTATTCTAACTGGTGCTCAAAATAATGAACAAGGCAAAAAGTCAAGTCTTTATTAAAGATTCTCTTTTATAGTCTATACAAAAGAGTAGCTTCTCAGCAATAGTACAACTTATCCAATTCATCCCCAATCACCCACCTTCTTTGAAACTCCAAGAAACATGTCCAATCTAGCACAACACAATCAAGTTCCAAATAGAGACACACCCACTCTCTAAGCACATCAAGTTTATTAGATCTATACCTATAAATGTATTGGTCTATACTCCTTTATGGACCTACTAAGAGGAGATCAAGAACTCACCCACTTTGTAGCCACAGGCCAGGAATCATACAACTAAGATATTTTTTCTTGCTGAAAAAACTTATCAAAGGTATTCCTAACTCTAACTCCTAGCAACGCAAATGAACTAAAGAAATAGAAAATTGGAAATTATGCACTGGAAAATTCTATTTATATAGTGCTAATATAGTCATTAAAATAGTTATTAAATCATGAATTATACTGACCATTCAATTCCTTCTCTCTCCTCAAAGTAAGGCTTGTTTTTTTTAAAATGTAATAAATAGTCTATCTATTCTCATCTTATTAATAGAACAAATAAATACAAGTTTTATTACTTCCCATTTCTCTTGTGATAACGGCTATAGTTGGTGGGTAATAAAGTGATGGTAACAGGAATACCTAACACTTTTCTATGCTGCCACCTTTTGCTAAAAGTTGTGGACTATCTCTGATTTGTTCATTAATTAAGCCAGCTTACAATATGTAATTAACTATTTGGCTGCCAGATATTATGTCTATCAACAATTCTACTTCTGCTATCCCTGGCAAATTGGCAGTACCACCTCTCCAGGTTCCCAGAAATTATCGAAAATATTAAACATCTCTTAAGTCCCTGTGCCATTTTAAAATTATTTCTCATTCCTCATTCACATCCCCCAACTCAAAAAATTGGACATTTTATTCTTCTAAAAAATTTTCCTGATTTCTTTTTTTAATATTACAGTTATTACAACTCTCAAAGATTGAACCATCCTTTGTGATAAAGAAAAATAATTAGTGTCTGATATAGATGCTTTATTTAATTATGTATATGGTCTTCTGTTCCTGAAGGTCTCCACTTCTTTGAAAGAGAAGTTATGTTTTGAAATCTCTCCAGGATCTCCATTGGTTTTTCCATTCATTACTCAGAATAGTTTGTGATATGCTAGTCACTGGACTTCTAGATAAAATAAAAAATAGCAGTATTAATCAAAGATGGAAGACATGGCACATGGTAACTGAAAGAGTAAGAAGATATGAATAAACAGAAAGATCAGGAAAAGCTTCCTCTAGAACAGTACTTCTTAAATTTTTTCCACTTGCAGCCTCATTTTGCCCAAGAAATATTTATGTGACTATGGGTATATAGACATATAAAATAGGTATACAAATCAAATATTTACTGATAATAAATCATAACTTTGCTCAAGAAGGTAGAAATTAGGCATTTAAAGAGATACAAGTGAAAAGGGAATGAATTCCAAGGCATGATTTATGGGAATTATGGGAATAATAAGCAGGCCAGTTGACTAAAAAGTCTAGTGAATGAAATGCTATAATATAGTAATGAACTTATTTCAGGAAATGGCTTTTATTTTTGCCATAAAGAAAAATGTTAAGAGCTCCATACTGTTTTTAAACTATAGACTATGGTCTATATCTTTTTCTAGTTTGTGAGCCCATAACTCTTATATTCACAATTGAAAAATGTAATAATTTGTATTTTCTTACTTAATAAAATCACAGGGTCAGAGCTCTTGAGTTAGAAGGGACTTCAGATATCAACTAGACCAGTTTCTTTATTTAACAAATATGGAAACTGAGACTCAGAGAGGTTAAATGGTTTGTCTACAGCTAATAAGCATCTGAATCAGAACTTGAGCCCAGCTCTTCCTGATTCTAAGCTTAGCACTCTATTTACTTACTGTGTCCCTATGTATTCTGCTTGAATATCTCTGGGAAGTTGATTCTGTCCAGAGGGCAACAACATTAGCAGGCAAATTGACATAGCAACATGTTTAGTTTTGTTAGTGAAATGAAAAATTCAAAACAATTGCTTGATTTTATAATATATATATATATATATATATATGCATATGCATGTATCTGTGTATATATGTGCACGAATGTATACATATATGTATAGAGATAGAGAGATAGATAAATAGACAAACATACTGGTTGGTTAGTTGGTTGGCTGTTATCCTTCATTCTCAAAGAGCACCAAAATGGTATGGATACTCCTTCCATAAATCATTAGACATTGATAATTTTTTTTTCTTTTTGGGGGGCCAGGACAGTACATTGAGACGAATGAAAAATTCAAGAGACATAGTTTCTGGGTAATTAATAATCAATTTATTTAATTATGGTTAGCAAATAATCAATAAATTGAGATCAGTAGTTTCTTTCCAGGATCAAAGATGCCCTTTGTAGAACACTGGGCGTAAAAGAGCTTAAAAGCCTTTGGAAAAGGCTATCTAACTATTGCATACCCTTTGATCCAGCAGGGTCTCTACTAGCCCTATATCTCAAAGAGAACATAAAAGAGGGAAAGGGAGCCACATATGCAAAAATGTTTATAGCAGTCCTTTCTGTAATGGCAAGAAAGTGGAAATGGAGTGGATGCCCTTCAGTTGGAGAATGGCTGGATAAGTTATGGTATATGAATGTTATGTAATATTATTGTTCTATAAGAAATGATCAGCAGGATGATTTCAGAGAGGTCTAGAGAGATTTACAGGAACTGATACTGATTGAAATTAGCAGAACCAGGAGATCAACGTATATGGCAACAGTGAAATTATACAATGATCAATTCTGAAGGACATGGCCCTTTTCAGCAGTGTGGTGATTCAGGCCAATTCCAATGATCTTGTGATGAAGAGTGCATCTGCACCCAGAGAGAGGACTGTGGGAACTAAGTGTGGATTACAAAATAGCATTTTCACTTTTTTGTTTTTTGTTTGCTTGCATTTTTTTATCTGATTTTTCTTATGCATCATGATAATTGTGAAATCATGTATAGAAGAACTACACATGTTTAACACATATTGGATTACTTGTCGTCTAGGGGAGGGGGAGAGGGGAAGAGAGGGGAAAATTTGTAACACAAGTTTTTGCAAGGATTAATACTGAAAATTATCTCTGCATATGTTTTGAAAATAAAAACCTTTAATTAAAAAAAAGCCTTTGGAAAAGAGAGTGTTCCTGAGGATGGAAATCAACTTTGATTGGTTAATAATCAAAAAGGGGATAGAAATATCAATGAGGAAATGGGCCCAAAGTCTTCAGTTCCCCTCCTGAGAATGTGGTGTTATTACGAAACTTAACTACCTCTAGAAATCTGGATCAAAAAAAAAATTCATCTCTAGCCAGACTGGTGTTTTCCTTCATAAGCTGGGTCACCCTAAATTCTTTTTTTTATAATAGTTTTTATTTACCAGATATATGCATGGGTAATTTTACAATATTGACAATTGCCAAACCTTTTGTTCTAATTTTTCCCCACCTCCCCCCCCAGATGGCAGGTTGACCAATACATGTTCAATATGTTAAAGTATAAATTAAATACAATATATGTATACATGACCAAACAGTTGTTTTGCTGTACAAAAAGAATAGGACTTTGAAATAGTGTACAATTAGCCTGTGAAGGAAATCCAAAATGCAGGTGGACAAAATTAGAGGGATTGGGAATTCTATGTAGTTCACCCTAAATTCTAATGGAATGTTCCAAGTATGTGGCTTATTTCCTAAGATTCTGTTTGTAAGATCTTCTAGTTGATTAAAGTCCCACCTAAGATGAAGAAGCATATAACCAGAGGATTTGGACAATCTCATCCATCAGCAATTTTGTTTATAAACAGTCTGAAAGGTGGGAGGAAGAAAGCAGGAAGAAAGAAAAAAAAAAAACACCTTTATTTCAGTCTAATGATTCTCGTGCACTCATTTTACCATTATTCACTTCATTCATGATGCATCAAGAAATAAACGCCCATATTTCCTCTTTCTTGGAGTTTGACAAGAGAACTTAAATGTGCTAATGTTTTCTTTCACTGTAGACTAAGTTCTTCTTAGCTCCCTTCATACACACACACACACACACACACACACACACACACACACACACACACACACACACACAATTAACCTATATTGAGCTTGAAATCTATTAAAATAATAGCTTAGCTTTAAGATTTGTAAAGTGCTTTTCATAACAGCGCATTTAATCTTCATAAAAACCCTGTGAGACAGATGCTACTAGTATTCTCATTTTACAAATGAAGAAACTAAGATACAGAAATATTAAATTATTTGTCTTGAATCCTACAGCTCGTAAGTGTCTGAGGCAGAATATGAACCCAGGTCTTCTGGACACCAGATCCAATGTTCTTTGCTTTACTTTTAACTAGCTTCCATGTAAGTCTGCTTTCTAGAGCCACCACACTGGGGTGCCAAAATATACTGCTTGGGCTAGTTCTCTGGAGGATCTCGGGACTAACCTGAGTCCTTGGTCTTAGTGGAGGAGTGATGAGCGGGGGATCCATGTGGGTGGTCAAATGTGGTAGTTTGTTCATTTCAAGTTCTCTCAGCCCCTAAATATCTTAGTACAATTACATCATTACAGCACACTGAGCATGTGCTAACTATAAGCACCTTGTTATTAATATGTAAATGCCTCTTTTACTATAAGTATCTCTTGTTTCAAGTAAAACACAGGTTGTCATGCCTGCCCCTGGCTTCTTGGCAAGGTTGAGATGCCCCAAGGGGAGATGAGAGCCAAACCAGACACTGTGAGCAGGTTCCCTCTGGACTGAAGGGTCTTATACCTCACTGAGAATTCCCCCACTGTCTGTGGCTCTACACTGCCAAGAAAATGCCAATATTAAAAAAAAAAGAAATGTCATGTAGTCAGTCATGTTTTCTTGGGACTACAGTAAGGACAAGAGAAGTAAGAAACTTTCTGCAAGCAAGAATAACAGAAGAGTACTTACTCTCTAGACTAGGCAGGACTAGGCAAAAGAAAGTAGCTCCCTGTCCTCAGGCAGAGTCAGTGTCTGTTACTTGTTCCAAAAGAGTAGCGGATGGGCAAGAGAAAGAATGTAGCAGTAGAGTCTAGAGGAATTCAGCATTAGGAGAATTTTTGTATCAGTGCCTAAGTACAATTTTGATTAGACATTCTGCTAGAGTATGGAGTCTGATGGGAAAGAGGTGCTAAAGTGAGCACATTAAAGGTTTAACATTTTCCAATGTAAATGCATAAGGCTGTTCCATGTCAAACTGCTTATTTATCAGCTCATGAATTCAGAGGTAATTATTTTAGAGCTTCAATATATAATTCCTCTATTGGTCTGCTTTGGTTTTGTATTGTTGAGTTAATGGGGTCTAGAGAAATCACCTAATCCTTCCTCTTCTTGGCCGTGTAACTCCAAAGTCTGACACACTTAGACATGAACTTTTATTAGTCATATTATTCCTCCTGCAACTGCTTTATCTTTCAGGGATATGAATCCTATACCTCAATGAGATCTCTATTCAGGGGTCCTTGTATTTGCTTACCCTCCCATTCTTCAATGACCTTTTTCTTTGATAATACTTGTGTACCACCCAAAATTAGCACTTAATCCCATCTTTCTTTCTAGTATTCTCTAGTATTTTCACATATAACAACAAAAATAATAGCAACAATAACTCACATTTAAATGATGTTTGAAATTTTGCAAAGCCCATCAATAATGTAACTTGCAGGTATTACTTGTGAAAAGCAAATTTAATTGCCCAGTACTTTCTCATCTCTTGTCCCCTTCCAATGAAAGCACTTAGATGGAATCCTTTCTATACCATACTTATCTCTTCCCATTGGAGCCAACTGGAGTTGGAACTTTCTTTTTTGGTACCTTCTAATCTAGACATGCATGTGAAAATAAGAGAGAAAATTGAGAGATCCAAACCTTCTTGATCTTCTAATCATCTATCTTACTCATCTATTCAGTTCATTATCTTACTCATGATCAGGAACTCAAGCCACAAAAGGTAAACGTCATCATCAGGACCAGAGTCACTTTTTTCCTGATTGTCATCTTTCTCTTCCTTTTCTCTTCTCCTTTGGTGCCAAGAAGAGAAAATATATCTACCATTATCTACCACTGCTGCTACTCAGTGCTCTTTCTTACTTTCTACTTTGAACTCTTCTGTCTTCCATACCAATTAGAAGACTACAGTGGACCAGATTAAGCTCATTCATCCCAGTCCAGTCCAAGTTGGGTGATATTTCTTTCATCTTTCCCCAGGTTAGGAAAAGGAGCAAAATACTAAGAGCCCCAACTTTCTTATTGAAGATCAAAACCACAGTCTCTATTCAGAGGAGGAAAGAAAGTCTAAACATTATACAGGATACCCCAAAAGTCTTGGTGTAGTTTCAAACAATTAAAGCCAAAAATTGCACTGATATTTATTTATTATATATTATTTAATGTTGTGATTTCTATATTAAATGCTAAATTTGACAAGTTGATTCAGCCTGTCATTCTGCAATGCTCATGCAACTGTTTCTGGTTGATACTTTCTTAGACCAATGACTCACTAAAGGAACTTCTCTTGGTAGTCACCTCAGTTACCTGATCTTTCTCTATTAAAATTTTTCTTGTCACATCATGTTAAAACTGTCATAGATAAATAAAAACCTCATTCTTTTCATTATCTTAATACTCATATTATAAATAAACTCTTTTTGATCACTGAGCAGCCCTTGATTAATTTTTTTTTTACAAATTTTTAAAATTGACTAGCAATGTTTACCACAAGATAATGATTATGTTGAATTTTAAGAGTTCTATTGATATAATTAAAATCATAAATGATTAACCTTTCAAATATCAATTTTATAAGTTTGTAGCACTTATATTTCTGAAGTTATTAAAGTTCAAAAGTACATTAAAATTTTGGAACACAGCATTTTACTCTTAACTGTTATACCCTACCCTTTCAATATCTATGGTATCCATTAGATTAATTGATACACAACTGGAATGACTGACCACCAAAAAGAGCTAAATTTGGAATGCCTGAAGAGAAACCTTGTATGCTAAGAAAAGTTTGGACTTCCTAGAGATTAGTCACTTTCCTTTATCTGATAACTATTGTACAGCTGTCTCAGCTCTCTACTTCCCTGGGAGCAAACACAGCTGTAGCTATCCAATCTGCAGATAATTGCCCTAAGAGAATGTTATAAAGCTTCAATATTGTTACAGACTTTGAATGTTTATAATTTCTAAATTCCCCCCCCCCCCCCCTCTCTCTCTCTCTCTCTCTCTCTCTCTCTCTCTCTCTCTCTCTCTCTCTCTCTCTCTCTCTCTCTCCCTCCCTCCCTCCCTCCCTCCCTTTCCCCTTCCTTCTAGCTCTAATATCCTATCATTTCCCCCCCATTTTCTCTTCCTCTCTGTCTTCATCTCTCTGTCTCTCTTCCTTCTTTATGTCTCTTCCCTCAGTATATCTCTGTCTGTCAATCTATGTTTCTGTTTCTCTCTCTCTCTCTCTCTCTCTCTCTCTCTCTCTCTCTCTCTCTCTCTCTCTCTCTCTCTCTCTCTCTCTCTCCCCCTCTCCCTCCCTCCCCTCTTCTCTCTTCCCCCTTATCTCTCCTCTCTGTGTTGTATATGCCTTTCCCCTCTGTCTCTACCCTCTGCCTCTCACCATCTCTCTGATTTATTGTTTCTCTCTGTCTGTATGCCTCTGTTTCTGTCTCTGTTTCTCCTCCCAAACTTTGTCTCTGTTGCTCCCTCTGCCTGTGTTTCTCTGTCTCTGTTGATCTGACTCTCTGTTTCTGTCGATCTCTGATGCCACCTTTTAATGTCCATAATGGTTTTTATTTTGTCCTTATTGTCCTTGACTTGTTTTCTTTCTAAAGGAATGCATTGAAAGAAACTTATGTGCTGAAAATGCCTTTTTTTCTTAAAGCTGCCATGGAGAATTGACATGGAGTTGCTAAGCAGCAAAGCAAAAAAAACAAAGAAGGAAAAGAAAAGGAGGGGGGAAGAAAAACCAAAGGAAAATCAATTACAAACACTTTTCAGGGTTTCTATGTACATAGAGAGGTATATATTGGAAAAAGGGAAGGGAAGTCTAGTTGTGAAGCCTTGAATACCATTAGAGAATTAATATTGATTAATATCATTAGTACTTGGAATCCTAAGGAAAAAGAGTAGCCCAGTTCTGGAACCTGATTTGTCTGTGAGACATCCTATATATCTATTATTTAATTTGATGTTCACAACAATCCTATGAAGAAGATACTTTAATTATTCTTATCCTTGGATTTAAGACGATAAAATTAAATCTTAATAAAGATTGTTTTATGGCAATGGTCATATTGCTAGAGGCATTAGCTTATGAAGTCCTCAAGACCAGGGATATGTTCTGGGTTGGTTTGTTTGTTTTGTTTTGTTTTGCATTTTTTGTATTCCCAGTGCTTAGCACAGAGCCTGGAATATAGTAGGTGTTTAATAAATGCTTATTGACTATCAGAGATGGGATATGACCTTATTTATTCCAACTCTTACATTCTATCTATCCCTTCTGCTCCTATGTCCCTTCCCTATTTAACAATTAGTTTTTCAATAATCATTTCTCTCTGGATATTCCTCTATAAAAAATAGAATGAAATGGGATTACTATTATATGTAGCAGAGTTACCCTGGCAAGAAGAAGGGCCCTCTCTTTGAAGAAGAGAGGAATGAAGAAGGAGAAGGTGGCAGAAGGCATTTAAATGATGTGAGAAAAGCAGGAGGTAAGAATGAGGAGCTTTCAAGGAATGGCCTCAATATTTTCAATGAAATACAAGGCAAAGTTCTTAACTGAGAGTGTGAGGGATCAGGGAAAGCCATGGAAAGTGTGAGAGTGAGTAAAAAGGTTTGGGGGGAAATGGTGAGTAGGATAGGATAGAATAGGATAATGATTGTTTTGCCAACCTTGGAAGTTGAGATTACATTATGGAAAATTATAGTGAATCCAGTCAATCAGGCTTCATGATTTTCTTCATCTTCATTCCACAGCACATTGATAAGAGTGAAATCAACAGAAGATGGGAGAAATCCAGAGCTGATGTTTGGCAAATTGATATCTGTAAAAGGATAAGTGGGAGGCTGGGTACTCTAGAGAAGGGGACAATGTAGAATTGAAGTGGCTAATCAAAGGATCAATACAAGGAAGGGAAGAGAGTGTGTAACCAATGCAGGAGTGATAGCTTACAAAAGAATTTAAGGATGAAGAAATTGAAAGTTTTGGTTAGGGTAAAGAGCAAGTTTTAAGGTGGGGAATAGAATAACAACATATTTTGATCATATAACAGAATTTCAGAGTTTATGAACATAGAAGTGTTGCATTATAAGGGGCAACTCCTTTTCCAAATGAATTTAAGCATTCAGTGATCTCCATGATCTCCATGTCTTTGATTACTGAGAAAAACCACTGACCATAGATTTATTGATTATCAGCTAGCCTAAATAATAAATTGATTACTAATTATCTAGAAACTCTATTTCTCAAGTTTTTCATTTGTCTCAGTGTAATAACTTGGTATGGTTGGGTTGAGGGAAAATGGAAACAAAAATGCAGTCAGCGAAGAAACAAGATTAGGGATTGAAAAATGATATCTGGGAGATCAGAATCACTCATATGGGAAAGAACATTTGGGTAGAAATATGTTTACATTGAGGAGTGAATTCAGGTTGGCTATCATTGTTTATAGAAGTTCTGATTAGGTGTAGAGGTAAAAGATATCAGTGTGTTAGTGGAAACCGATGAAAATGTTTTAGGTGGCTGGATAGCACACCATTCAGCCCTCTTAAACAGATGCAGATAAGCTATTGCCATGGAGATTACTTGACTGAGAAGAGTGTCTGGATTGACTTTCTCATGGTTGCATAGTGAGGAAGCTTAAGAACTGGAATTTAATATTTGGTCTTTTTACTACCCATGTCCAACATTCTTACACTATTCCTCCCTGTCTTATTTATCAGCTTGGGAGTAGCGAGTTATGGTAAATTAGGATTGTCTTGTTTAAATAAAGTACCTGACTTATAAGAGTATCTAATATTTAATCACTTTATTTTTATTCCATTTTTCAGATGCATCAGCCTACAGGATGTTCTCTGAAAATAATGTCCCATTTCTTATCTCCATGTCTTTGTATAAGCTGTCCCTCATGCTTAAAATGCTCTCCCTCTCTTTCAACTCTACCTCTTAGTTTCCTATTTCATTTGAGAATCAGTTTAAGTTCCACCTTCTGCAAGAGGTCTTTATTGGTCCCATAGCTACTTAGACCTACTTCTCTGAGATTACCCTCCATATATTATTCTAAGCATTGGAAACTAGGTGGTGCAATGGATAGAGTGCCAGGTCCAGATTCAGGAACATTCATCTTCCTGTGTTCAAATCTTGCTTAAGACACTTACTAGCTGTGTGACTTTGGGAAAGTCAATTAACTCTGTTTGCCTCAGTTTCCTCATTTGCAAAATAAACTGGAAAAGAAAATGGCAAACTACTTTAGTATCTTTGTCAAGAAAACCTAAAAGAAAGGTCATAAAGAGCCAGTCATAATTGAAAATTGACTGAACTCTGTATATATAGTGTAGGTACATAGTTATTTATATATTGTCTCACCTGTTAGTCTATAACCCTGAGTTTTATCATTTGTAATGTGGTAGCAATAATATGTGTTCTACCTACCACAAATAACTATGGTTCACATCAAATGAATTAATATATTTGAAAATGCTTTGAAAACCTTAAAGATCTATATAAATATATTTCTTTCTCCTTAAAAACTAGAGACTCTGTCTCCCATAATTTCCCACAAATTACTATTATTAGTCAACCTGTAATAGCCAATCTTGAAAAGTTATACATACTTTCTCCCCAAATTTTCCATCATTAAAGCAGAGTAATTTCCTTTTTAGGAACCCATTAGGGTAAATTATAAAACGTTGTTAGATTCTGTTACTAATTTTTGTCTGGACTATTGTCGACTTTTAAGAATACATTCCCCTTTCTAATACACAGTGTGACTTACATTTCACATTCAATAAAACATTCCCATTATAGAAGTGTATATAGGAACAATGACTAGCCACATAAAATAAGATTAAATTATAAAGCTAAATTGTGTATATAATGTGTGAAGATGCCTTTTTCTATTTGCAGCGGGCTTTGCAAAAGGAGGAAAAAGGATAAGGCTGCCTGCACAAAAGGAGAGTAAATGCCTTCATTCTACTCCAATAAAACTCCACCAGTTGACCATTTCCTTTCTTATCCTAGATATATTAATTTTGAAAAAAAAAACCTTTAAATTTCATGTAAACGTATCTATTTTATTTTTCATGGTTGTCTCTAGTCTGTGTATAATTTTGATCCATGAACCATCATAGGTAATAAACAAATGCAGTAAAATGTGCAAAGTACTATACAAACATTTCATTTTTTGCTTACAAATCCCATTTTACATGAGAGTAAATTGATGCAAGCAGGAGTAAAGAGACTTGCTTAGAGTTACACAGCTAGCAATAATATGAAGTATAATTTGAACTCCAGGTTTTCCTGATTCCAGGCTCAGCACTTCATCCGCTGAATCACCTCACCACCCATAGGCTAATATACGTATAGTATTTTATGGTTTGAGATATATGTGTCATCTCATTATAGAACTGTGCAATAATATTTGTTCACATGTCCATTTTGAAATAGAAGTCATTTGGCTCTTTACAACAAGACGTGATTCAAGGCAATTCCAATAGAGTTGTAATGGAAAATGCCTCTCAGATCCAGGAGAGAATTTTGGAGACTGAATGTGGATCAAAGTATAGCATTATCACCTTTGTTGTTGTTGCTTGTTTGTTTATAATTTCTTCCTTTCTTGTTTTTTCCCATTTTTTATCTGAATTTTTTTTGCACAGCATGACAAATATGGAAATATGTTTAGAAGAACTTCACTGTTCTATAATCTATATTATATCTATATGTTATATTATTACATATTATATATAATATATATACATATTATATATAATCTATATTTGATTGTTTGCTATCTTGGAGAGGGGCAGAGGGGAAGAGAGAGAGAGATTTGGAACACAAGGCTTCGTAAAAGTGAATGCTATAAACAATTTTTGCATGTGTTTGGAAAAATAAAATAATATTAAAAGAAAGAAAAGAAAAGAAAATGAATGAAACAAACAAACAAAAACAAGCCCTAAATTTTCTGGGATATCCATTATTATTATTATCCATTATTACCAAAAGAACCGCACCCTACTCCCATCTTGAAATTTGTATGGAGTCCCTTGGTTCCATACACAGGAAAGTTCATTCTATATCTCTGACCACTGTGTTATTATATACACTGTTCATCATATCTAAAATGTTCCTCCTTAACTTCACTTCTTAAAAATCTCTTGCTTCCTTTAAGAGCTGATTGAGATCCCATCTCCTACAAGAGGCCTTTACTGAAACACTTAGTTTGTCGTTCCTCTACACCAGAAAAATCACTTCCATTATACTTTGTATTATTTTTCCATATGCATATCTCCTTATTACTGTATCTTGAGGATAGGGGTTATTTTTTTTAAATTCTTAGTACCTACACTGAGTCTTTTTAACATAGTATATGCTTTAAAAATTAATGCTAAATGGAATTGAATGGAATAGCATTCTTATCTGTTTTTAACTAGGTGTTGACTAAGTTACTACTATATAAGTTATAGAGAGTTTTCACTCAGACTAGAATATATCAAGTTTGAAAAATTTTTTAGAAATATTCATAAAATCACTCAGCTCTTGCAAATGTGAACTCAGAAGGATGAATCTATTGAGATGAAAGAAGTAGGATGTTCCATAGTCCTTGATTTAGTTTACTGAAGAAAATGTGATGATTCAAAGTATATTCTTAGAAAGAGGCTTCTCACTGGGGGAATCCAGGAACTGCAATTCAAAGCTATTTCTATTTCAATTCAGCAAACTTCTATTAAATGCTTACTGTGTGAAATGTATTGATCTAGGTCTTGAGGATACAAAGCAAAATGAAAAATAATCCCTGTATTGAAGGATCTTATCATATTCTAGGGGCAAGGATCATTTATAGCCAGTCAGTCAATAAGCATTTATTAAACTCTTGCTATATACTCTAAGTATTTGGGTAATAAAAAGACAAAAATAAATCAAACAAATTAGTTCCTTTCCTCAATGAACTCACATTCTGATAGGGGAGACAAGGTATAAACAACTCTGTATCAACAAGATTATATATATATATATATATATGTAAGGTAAATTGGAGATAATCTCAAAGATAACACAATAGCAAAGAGAGAGATTAGGGATGGCTTGAGGACTCAGTGTATAATGTGCCAATCCTGGAGTCAGGAAGATTCATTTTCCTGATTTTAGATCTGGTCTCAGACACTTCATAGCTGTGTAATCCTTGGCAAGTCACTTAATCCTGTTTGTCTCAGTTTCCTTCTCTATAAAATGAGCTGCAGAAGGAAATGGCATACCACTCCAGTATCTTTGCCAAGAAAAGCCTAAACGGTGCCATGAAGAGTCAGATATGACTGAAAAGACTTAAGAAAAACCTCCTGCAGAATGTATAATTTTTAGCTGAGACAAAGAAAGCCTAGGAAGCTAAGCAATAAAGATTAGAGAGAATTTCAAGCATAGAAAACAAGAAGAAATTTTAAGAAAGGAAAAAGCACTATACTGGAGAGAGAATAGCAAAAGGATTCTCCCCCAAGAAGAACTGACTTGAATCTTTAAGAAATTTTAAGGTTTGTAAAAGTTAGGCTTAAGTATGGAATGTCTTCTGGGCTTATAAAATAATCTACTTAAAGCCAATTTCTAAAAAAAAAAAAATTAGGCAATACCTGACTAGTATGTAGAATACATGAGAGAATTGGTTTGAAATAAGTCTAGAAAGAGAGGGTAGAGGCAAAGTTTAGAAGACTTTGAATGCTAAAATGAGAACTACCTGCTTTATCCTACAGGTGGTACAAATCTATGGAAATTATTAAATAGGAAGTGATATGGTCAGGCATGTTTTTTTTTTAATTTTACTGTTCTAAATGATTAGATGATTAGAGAAGAAAAGAGTGGTAGAAAGCAGATCATCTAAAAGGATATTGCAATAATTCAGGTAAAAGACGATGTGATTTTGTTGATGGAAAGAAGGAAATAGATGGGAGAGATGTTGTACAGGTAGAAATGATGAGGCTTGGGAACTTATTGTATGTGAGGACAAAGCAGAATAAAAAGATAAGGATGACTCTGTGATTTGAATCTGATTGAGAAGAAAGGTAGCCTCAGTATAAATGAGGATATTCACTAGAGACAAAGGACTTTTTCTTGAACATATTAATATTGAATTAACTATGGGACATTTAGCTGCAAATCTGTAGTCCACATATGGAACATAAGAATGAGATTGGGTATATTGATCTGTGATTCATCCTCATAGAAAGTCTGTAGCCAAAATTTAGAAAGAAATACAAAAAGGATGATAGCTTTGAATTTATTATATTTTAAAAATAAGTAAACAGTTTAAAATGGAAATTCATGATTTTGTATTGAATCCTTTAGTTATATTCTGCTGTGTACATAAAAATATTCGTTTTTCCTCTTTTTGTATTTAAGTTCAAAATGAATAAAAAGTTTTAAAAACTTAATTCTATAACCAAAAATGAGAGTATAAAGAAAGAGGAGAAAGAGAAACACATAGCTACTTGGGAGACATGACAGGGTAAGACTTGAATAATGTCTGAGCAGGAAAAGTTTAGATATGTACGAGAAGAACTAGGAGAGAAGAAATTGTTATGAAAGCTTATGGTAGAGATAATATGAAGGAAGGGAACAGAGAGATAATCAAAAGTGTCAGAAGCTATCAAGATATTGAGAAAGAT